>NW_027271119.1:0-7500 GCF_040938485.1 Diadema antillarum
TCTTTCAGTGTATATAAACCCAGTGCTGAATAGGTAGAATATATGTAAGTTGTCAGCACTCCTGTGATATTACATATTGACTTATTACAGATAACTTTATATGGATAACTTGGTGAACCAGCATTTGGGTATGGAAGGATGCTTTTGGAATGCCCAAGGCACTATACACCATATTCACATGTGCAGCATTTTGACACAAAATATGAAGCACACAGTGAATCACATCTCTCATTGTTGGGACAAACATCACTGGATTTCGATCATGACTTAATATTGAGATTGAGCACAACTTTCTTTGCCACCATTCATTAGTGCAAAGCATTTTCCCCCCATTTTTGGAACAATCTGAAATTTGCAAGCGGAATGAAAAATATTTCTTGCTTTTTGTCCGAAAAGGGCACCAACCCTAGAGAAGCTTGGGTAATTGTTTCAGCTTACTGATGTCCAGAATGTTGCCAACATTCTTGCTCTCACCTTTACTCCTCGGTCCATCCCTGTTTACATTATGCACATTGTCCACAAACTGCCCGTTTTTGTTCACTGTGTTTGGAGGACCCATTTTAGCTTCCATATGAACTGGTCTAACTGTTCTACCTTCATCACCATCATCACTATGAGAATCCTCTTGCCTATCACCACTAAAGGGGAGTCTTGTCGGTTTCAGTTTTGGCTTCTTGACATTGAGATCACCCTTTCCAAACAGCTTAGTGGAAGTTCTGCCTGCATAAGGAGGCTTAAAGAATCTAATCGGGGACTGCCTGGGTGAGCTTATCATTCTGTCAGGAGAAATGATGTGGGATGGAATTCCAGAGCCATCGGATAAGAGGCCATATTTCTCCATGTACTTGCGGCTTGCGAGTGAGAAGTTGACACCAAACCTGGACCCTACCCCACTCTCCTCATGACTTGCTCCTGGTTCTTCCTTGATGCCTGTCAGGACAGAGCGGAGGAGGGGATTGACGCTGCCCGCTTCACCTCCTCTCTTGCCCGGAGTTCGGTCTCCATAGAAACCAGATGACAGCCTTGCCAGGTCTCCGTCGCTCAGGTACTTCATGGCAATGGCATTCGCTTCCATACTAGTGTCAGATGGGTCGAAGGCGAAGTCAGTCAGGGAGATGTAATTAATGTGTGGATGCAGATCCGGACTTGTGTTGTGCATAGACCTTGAGGTGAAGAAGAGTCAACATGATAAAGGTCATTTAATATGAGGTTAGATCATCATTATCTAATGTACTAGTAGTTTGACCCCTCATCAAAGCATCAAAAAAGAAAACACTTGCAATGAAAATGAAGTTGATACATAACATCAGTGTGCTACACTAACATGAAACCTACTGCCAATAAGGCTGAAAAAAACCACACAACTAAAGCATTCCCCACAAACAGAAAACCCCAGGAACTCATGATAACTGTTGCATAACTGTAACACAGAACAAACACACCAAAAGGCTTCCCCAAAAAATATGAAACTATAAGTACCATAAACTAACCTGTAAAGATCTTGTTTACCCATGGCAAAGTCCCCTCCATCGACATCGATGCCCAAGTTTTTCAGCTCTGCCAATGTAGCTAGGGAGAGATCTGGCAGAGTGTGAGGGATGTCAGGTGTTTGGTCTGCTTCTGATGAAGGACTGTCGAGAGAAGATGGCTGAAGTAGCTGCTGTACTTGACCCTGTGTGAACAGAAGTGGCAAACCAGCTTGAGTTCGAGAGTATCATCAACAGCATCATCAGATATAGCATAAGTTTGTAGTGACAAATGTGGTACTGTGAGACACAAGAGGAAAAGATCTGACAGAATCATAATGGCAAAATGCAGGCTACTTGTGTATTGCAAATTTATGTTTCTTATCTTTTGTACAATGCAAGACAGATCACTTTGAAGTCTTTTATTCAACTGAAAATAAAAATTTCTCTATGATCCTTTCTAGAATATCTTAGATGACCTGCACAATCTCCTGTCGAGGGCTATGACGACTAGTACCCCACTCACCAAGAGGTTGTCATAAAATTTCCTCTCATCGCGATAGAGCAAGCTAGGACTGGCAGCGTCGCCCCTGATGTCTCCTTCATCCATCCTCTTTGCTTCGTCTTTCTCTCTCCCTTCCTCTCCCACCTTCTCTTCCTCATCAGAGCTACTAGAATTCTGACTCGACATCTCCGATGCGTGGTGGGGTGGGGCATAGGCACTGGCACTTTCTCCAAGGGTTACGCTGCTGATATCTGCTCCAAAGATACTGCTTGAGTCATTGTGGTTTCTCTCTGGTGTTTCATGCTGGGTATAGGCCTCACTGCAGAATGATTCACAGACAATGATTCAATGATCATACTGATGACAGAAAGTATGAAATTTCACTTTTAAACAATTGCATGACAGTCAGTTCTGTAAAATGCTAGATAAGGTTTAATGCCATGGAATATCTATTAGCTCGAATCAGGTCCTTTACACAGGCACAAAACTCTGCTCTAGGATCTACTCGATCAAAAAAACTTCTGTATGCAAAATGCAGTCACAAATTGGACACTACTGAAAAAAAAAAATGTGCGCTTTTTTGCAAAGGCAGGTGAAAAATAAAATCATAGGTAATAATTATGACAAAAAACAGTAAACTATGGTACATGTTCCCCTTTTTCAACATCTTTGTTCATTAGATGTTTCTAAATTGATATCCTTTGGATCTTTTATGTGAACTCTTTCTATCTAGCATTACTGATGAAATTACTGTACAATTTAGGCAGTCCTCTCAAAATGAAAATTGAAGTTTGACATTGTAAGATTTACAGTCTCAGATCTGTAAGATTTGTTACTGCTGGAGTTCTCTAAAAATTTACATCTATCAGGGATAACATGAAATCTCTGCCTCATGGCCTAAGGCACTGAACTATCAATGCTCTGTGTACATTAAACATACAAGCATGATGTGCTATACGTTTGATTGTGAAATCAACCAAGCCTTTGGTTTATACATGTGAGAAAAATAATGTTGTACCACATTAACAGCTACACGTTCCATATATACAGATATGCCTATTGTATACACATTATCCCTTGAGTGTAATAGTGCTCATCGCCGTCTGAGAATCAGAAGGCCATTATCACAATTTGGGCGGTGTTGAGTTATTGGTATCACGTTTTAGAGCTGGATCTCTTTTACACTATGGTGTTAATTTTAAATCATTTTCATTTTTAGTAAAATGTTACAAATTAAAATCCACAAGGGCACTTTTCTACTTGGTATTTGGAACAATGCTTATAAATCTACCCACTTTTGATTAATTGAATGATTTATTTCGTGAAAATGAATTGCTTCATTTTTATTCACGCTCAAATCTTAGAACGTGATAGCCCTGGTTCTCAGCGGATGATATTCTCCTTAGTTATCTGGCCATAAACTTACTACAAATGTATCAAATTGTCAGCCAGTAAACAAGCAGCCATACCTTGACTGTGATGACTTCCCAGGAGAGCCTGATGGATAGCTTGTCATGTCTACCCCATCAATACTCTGGGTCTCCTCTCTAGTACAATGCAGCACAGCACTCAGGCTTCTCGCCTCCCTGCTGTAATCACAGTGGCAGCAATCCCCACTGTCCGAACCTTGGGCAGCTGTTGCAACAGGGGTTGATGTGGCGGGATCGGGCGTGCTGATCAGGTGCTGGGATGAGGCATGAGCACTGCCTTCAATATGAGAGTTATGTGTCTGTGTTGATGGAGTAGCAGGAGGCTTTGTCGTGACTGGATTGCTGCGGTGTTCTGGCACCTGCCAAAATAAACTCTGACCTGTGTTGACAGCCATGCTACACATGACCGGAGAGGATACAGCCTGTGTTGCCACCACTGGACTGGGTACTGGGCAACTGGCATTGTGAAGTGTAACCTTTGAACCCTGGTGTGTAGTGACAGGTACTTTCACAGAGTGAGAGCTTGGTACTGAGACTCCTTGATAGGTGAGTGTGGTGTGGCAGTCTTGAGGTGTTGCACCGTGGTGATTACTCCAACAAGTGGGCGGAGCTTGAATCGGCATGCCAGATGCAGACACAGCTCCAGACATGGAGGAGCTCTGGATCATATCATCATTTCCCAGCATGGGTGAGACGTGCTGTCCATCAAGCCCTGGATATGGGGATGGACCGGCCTGCGGTGGACCAGCCAGTGGTGGACCAGCCTGGCCAGCCTGTGGTGTTGCTGGGGCTGTCATCAATCCAGAGGGTAGTGAGGTCATTCGTTGCTCTCCATGACCATGGACTTCAAGCAGCAACTTGATCTAGGAAGTGTGGAAAAAAAGCACATGAATGCCGAGGACTACATTCCTAGACACTAATGTAGCATGTACATAAGCTTAATGAAATGCATGTGCATTCCTTAAACCTCATCGTTAAGTGCAGCCTATTGAGCATTACACACAGATACCATTGTCTACTGCACATCACAATCCTTATCAATGTAGCACTGTCTATGTTCGTCAAGAACATGGACCTTTCTCAAAAGTAATTCTACTAATGTGCACTTTAAAAGAGCACTCAGAAATTCAGACACTCAGACATTAGCCATACTTGATTGCGGAACAAAGGGTTGCTACTGAAACCTGCTCCGTAATGAGAAACGTATTTGACGTACAATCAACCTTGAAGTCCTATGTTCCTCTTCTATATATAATGGGCATGCAAACCCTATAAAAAACTCGTATTTTGGCAAAACGTTCAAATAAAAGTGCTGCACAAAGATATAATCCTGATCTACCCAAAACTTCTGTAACATTTGATCTTCTAAACATCGCAGCACAAACTGTTCCGCGATAACATTTATTATAAAATGGGTTCAAGAATGTAGACCATTGGAAGCGCTGAAATGAGTCACGTGTGCGTGCAATAATTTCTCACTAACATGAACGGCCTGACGTCACAATGTTTACACTAGCAGTGCGCACTCAATCAGTTGTTACAAGTGCGTCGCGTGCTACTATACGCGCTGTCAATCCTGTAAACAACTTCTAGTTCGGGCTGCCGGCCGGCCTTTCTTGTGCATAACATGTGGCGTACGTATACTCTTATACGTACAGTACTTATATGTGCGGGATTTCCGAGTGCGACGTGCGTAAATGTTTGGGACGAGCGAGTGCTACATGTAGCTGACTGGTATTGACCCACAAAGGTACGTGAAAAATGCTGTTAGTTTTCGACCCATTTTATAAAACAAATGATGCACAGGATTATTTCGTGGCGTTAGTGGAGATGCAGCTCACTCTCGGGTATTTACAATGTAGTGCAACATGCACTCGGCTTTGCCTCGTGCATGTTTCACAATTGTAAATACCCTCGAGTGCGCTACATCTCCACTAACGCACTCTATCCTGTGCATCATTTGTATACAAGCACAGAGTACAGCGGTAATGGAGTAATGAGACAAAAGTTGCCTCTCAGATTCTCATCTGTGCTTCTCTTTACACTTACCTGATCCTGAAGCTGTTGAATCAGTTCTTCTTGCCTCTGCAGCTGACGAAGGGTTCTGGTATCAACTTCCTGGTCGTCAGGAACCAATCCATCAGGCTCCCTCCCTGGTACCAGAGTTTGGACGGGTGTACCTCTCTCACTAGAAGGCTGCATACTGAACTGATTGGATGCAGTGGCATTTCTGTGAATACGAGTGGCTGGGTTGGCATCTGAAGGAGATTGGCGTGTCCCAGCGTTCTGTCTACTGAACCGATGTGAGTTGTTATGGCCATTATCTGAGTGTGTATGGATGGGAGCACTGGAATTTACAGGGTGTTCTTGGTTTACATTGTCACTGCCACCAGGTACAAGCAAAAAATCACTTTCTGCAGAATGAACTTTCTGTCTGTGTTTCTTACTGAGAGCTGGTGCATGAAATTCTGTAGGATTCTTCTCTGAAATCTGGATGTCAGTCACTTCCAAGTTGGGGCTCTTCTCTGGCTGGTAACCCGGTGCAATGGGCACTCCCTGAGGATGCCTATGATGTCTGCTTCCTACATTCCTGCTACCACTGCTGCTGGAATGGTGTTGCTGCCTCTTTTGGCTCTGGGATGATCTATGTGATGCAGATCCAGGGAAGCTCATGTTCTGATAATGATGCATTTTGGCATTTTTTGACCGCTGGAGACCTGTGTTTTCACTGGTATTTTGCCTCGCGCCACTGGGATGAGAAGCATGCATGTAGACTGAATGACCACTCTGCCTGGAGCTGTCCATTTCTTGACCGTTCAGTGTTCTGAGTGGTCCTGGCCTGAACCGTGAGTCATTTTGAACAATTCTTTTCCCTCTCGGCAACCTTGACTGGGTCTCAACCTGTGTTCCTGCACCAGTTGAAGTTCCTGGGAGCCTCTGGCGACGATGTGACTTTCCCTGTTTCTGGCTTTGTCCTTGAGCATAAAGCTGGGCCTTGTGGGGTCTTGGCTGATGTGGCAATGTGGAATCGGGAGGTTTCTGAATGTGGCCCCCCTGGGAGAAGTCCACTGGGTCAGAGAAACTGTCAGAAAAGAATGACAGCTCTGGAACAGACGGCAGGACAGATGGACTCTGAAACAAACAAATAAACAAGGGTATATAGTGGATGGTGGTGTTGATTGAATGACAGTAACAAGAAGTATATTCTGTGAAGTTTACTATGTAACTGACTTACTCATTTCATACTTGTTTATCTATTGTAATACAGGTTGACTACTCTTAAAGTTAACTATTTTTGTTGCTTTTACTAAGTTTACCTTAAGTTTTCTTTCATTCTATTTGTATTATCAATAGTACAGTACTCGCTGCATAATTGGGATAGGCCGGGAGTAGCAAAAACAGCCCCTTGAAGCGCAGTGCCTGATTTCGCGGTGAGCATGCACGCAGCACTGACAAAGGTATTGATAATACATACGACACACATGCTCATACATGTTGGTACATTGTAGGCTCTATGCAGTACCCCACTGACATATGCTCCTCCCCTAATGATCTCGCATTACCATACAGTAATTGCAACCATTTTGTCTGAGCACAAAAGACAAACATTAAAAAGTTAACACTTTCTTTCATAAACTTTTTACTTTTGTTCTCGCATACCTTACCAATGTATTTCTTTCTCTGTGATCATTCATAGCTTGGGCATGTACGATGTTCCGTATCTATATATATTCATGGGCAATGATTACCCAGAATCAATGTGGATACATCAGGAGAAGGTTCGTTCAATCACCATGCCTTATATGTACCAGGTAACTAGCAAAAGCTCAGCCCTTTTAGATCATGAACAGTTACCATCAAATTAATGTTAAAGAGAAGAACACGTAATTCATGATGAAATCTAGTCTGTTTTTCATTTTCCTGACTTGTGTTTGATCGTAGCTTCCACGACATGTTACCGGGCTCTGGCTGACTAGCACATGTTTGTATTATTAACTGTGTACATGTGTTGTCAATGTTCGATCAAATGTTAATAGAGCTAGCTCGCAACATGCACACAGTGAAGCTTCACAAGGCATTAAGTAGCGTAAGTTAGTGG